>NC_063059.1:31666990-31710626 GCF_018812025.1 Megalobrama amblycephala | reverse complement strand
GTAAGATGTTCCCACTCTAACCTGAATTGTCCTGTCAAATAAAAAGTCTAATACCCAGTTGTACATTCTTCCTAGAATACCCATATTTTTCATTTTTATTAATAGTCCTTCTTTCCATAGCATATCATATGCTTTTTCTACATCTATAAAAACTCCTATAACAGCCTCTTTATTTGTCTGAGCTTTTCTTATCTCCGACTCCAAACACAGTATTGAGTCCATTGTTGTTCTACCCTTTCTAAACCCACTCTGGAATGGTGTAAAAAGGCCTTTACTCTCTATCTCATACATAAGTCTATTTACAATCATTTTTTCCATTATCTTACACATGTTTGAAGTCAGTGCTATTGGTCTGTAGCTTGTTGCCTCTGATCTATCTTTCCCTGGTTTCACTATAGGAACAATTATAGAATGTTTCCATGATTTAGGCAATTTACCTTCTTCCCATATTTTATTATACAATTTTAATATACTTCCAACTGCTATATCTGATCATTTTCCTATCATGCTATAGCAAATTTCATTCTTTCCAGGAGAGGTTTCTTTTACACTCATTATTGCCCTTTTTAGCTCATACAGAGAGAAATCTTTATTTAAACAATTATTAGTAACTTCACATTTTTTAGTTATTTCAGGATTATCTCCTTTAACTTTTTCTCTAATATTTTTTGCTTCTTCTGACAAATTATTACTGCTATGTATATTATAAAACACTTTAGCTAACATTTCTGCTTTTTCTTCATTTGAAATCGCTACTACTTCTCCACTTCTTAATGCCGGCATACTTAAATATTTACGCTGTCCGCCCATTTTCCTAATCATGCCCCAAATATCTGAAATTTGTACATCCCATCCAATATTACTACAATAATCCCTCCAATAATTCCTTTTTGCCGCTTTAATTATTTTTCTTACCAGCGCCTGTGCCCTTTTATATTTCACAAGATCCTCATATAAAAACGATGATTTTACCTTCCTAAAATTTCTTTCTCGAATAGCTGCTCCACACTCTTCATTCCACCACGGAACTGCTTTCCTTGTCCTTATTGTTGTTTTCTTACCTATAATTTCTGTTGCAGTTGCATGAACAATATTACAGACTTTTGTATTATATTCTTCCACATCATCTTCTAGATTACCCATATTAATTAATCTCTGACTACAAATATAACTGAAATTTTCCCAATCTGCATTTTTAAACTTCCATCTATCTATACTCCCCTGCTCTATTTTTGAAACTATAATTCCTATTCTACATCTTATTGGGTAATGGTCACTCCCTATCGTTGATTCCTTTAATGCCTTCCATAAACTTACATTAGCTACATTCTCTGATACAAATGTAAGATCTAGCTTTGACTCATGCCCATTCGCAATATTTATTCTTGTACCAGATCCATCATTTATACACACCAACCTATTTTCACCCAATAACTCTTCAATTATTTTACCATTATAATCTGTGATTTCACTACCCCATAGCGTACTATGGCTATTGAAGTCTCCACACCATACTACTGTATTACCACTTAATTCTATTATCTCTTCTAATTTAGCTTTTTGTAATTTCTTACATGGGTTATAAAAATTTATCACTCCGATACATCTTCCCTCTGTCCATGTTTCTAGAATAATTGCTTCAATTTCATTAACATTTATAACTCTATAGCTTATACCTTGTTCAATAAATGTTGCTACTCCTCCTCCTGTTCCTTCAACTCTGTCCTTACGAATTATTTCATAACCCTGTATTTTTAAAATCAAGATGTGGTTTTAACCATGTCTCTTGTATACAAATTATATTTGGTTTTTGTTCTAACTCATCTATATATTTTTGAATTCTTGTCCATTTGCTAGAAGACTTCTTGCATTCCACTTTAAAATTTCAAGTCTCATTATTTATCCATTACTTTTCTGTGTTCCTTGGAAATCCCCTACTAGAGTATCTTGTATTTTCTGTACTGTTATTTCGCTTACATCCAAGTATTTCTCTGCTGCCCTGATTATGATTTTAATCCTTTCCGTTCGACTTGTTGTCTGAGCTGAACAGTTAACCACTTCTGCCATAAATGTTACAAACTTGACTTTATCTATTATCAGCAAATCTTTGCTGACATTGCATTGATTGTTTCCTTTGTGGTTAGCCATACTGTCTGGTTTTTCATTTAGATCCGAAGTTTCACTATTCTTAACTCTTTTAATGGCTTCAGCATATGTTATCCCCTCAGTTATCTTGATATTCTGTACCTTCACTGCTCTTTTCCTTACTTTACAGCCCCCATATGCTGCACTATGCTCTTCCCCACAATTGCAACACTTCAACTTTGCATTTTCTCCACACTCTCCATACTGGTGTTCTCCTCCACATTTGCCACATCTTTGTTTACTTTTGCATACAGCAGCCACATGCCCAAATCTTTGGCATTTATAGCACCTCAACGGAGGTGGAATATATTCCCTTACACTGTAGCTCATATATCCAACCATTACCCTCATTGGCAGTGCTTCTTCTTCAAACTGTATCATTACAGATAAGCTGTCTCTTTTCAGTCCATCCTTTGTGAATTGCAGTCGCTTCACCTTGCTAACCTTAGCATTTGATACATTTCTTTTAATTTCTTCTTCAGTCACTTCTGTAGGAATACCATATACTACCCTCTAACTGCTCTTCTTTCTTTCCAGCTCGAACATTTAACTGTGTATCCTGCCAGTGATTTTATTTGCAATGCCTTTACTTTCTGTGCTTCATCTTTGCATATAACCATTATGCTTCCATCTTGCAATGTTTTGGCATACACAATGTTTCCTATTTTGCTCTTTAATGCTTCACTTATCTTTAATGGGTTCCTTGATCCTGGTGATTCAAACGTAACGATGACCTTGTGCCCCTCATTTCTTTTTACATCTTTCCGTATGCTTACCTCCTTATCACTATTCAAGTGTTCTTGATGTATTTTCTTCCTTTTCCTATTTACTAGACTCCATTTCATTCTACCTCCTTCACCTCCTTCACCTCCTTCTTCCATCCAATCCACTTCCTGCTCACTTCCTGATTCGTCATCGCTTCCTACCATCGTCACTCCAGTCACAGTTCAGTGTTGCCCTTCCGCCGAGCTCCTCGCCGTTCCGCCCACTTCCTGAACGATCCTCAAGTGCATAGACTGTTTTACCAGATAATATTTGTATTAAAATTAAAACAGTGACACATGTTACAAACAAACATGTTAACAATGTTGTATGAGTTCATTCATGTCACTGAATTGAAACGCATTAATAGTCAAAGTCAGTGTAATATAATTTCTTTTTAATAAAAAATTAAAGTCAGTGTATATATATATATATATATATATATATATATATATATATATATATATATATATATATATATATATATAAAACGTGAACAAATTAATTTGAGTCTAAAAATGGGTATAAAATGCGTAAAAAGTTAACTTTCATGTCTTTAAAGGAGATCAATTATACAAAATTCAAAAATATACATAAGCTGCGTCCGAAAACTGGAAATGCTGCCTTCTAAGGACACATTTCAAGGTAGGAAGGCATCAAGGCACGTCCAAATTCAAATTTACCTTCACTTCCTGTCTCATGAGATACCTTCATCTGATCGATTTTTTAAGGAAGCATAGATGTATTCCTTTCGCTGCCTTTGATATCCCACAATCCTGTGATTTCCATTCTGTGACAGTTGAGCTAGAAAAATAGAGATGGCGTCTGAAAGTTGCGTTTGCTGACCAGTTTGTGAGTTAATGTACATTTCTGACCAACATTTTCCACTTTTGATGTCATTTCTAGCGAGAAATTACTACTGTAGTAACTAGATATTTGTATAGTTCTCACCAAAGCTTGTGCTATATTGCTATATTAAACTGTTAAGCTGCCTCAGAAGTCTGTCCGAAATCCGTTAAATGAGGTGCCTTCATGCACAAACGCTGCCTTTCAAGTCATTGCTTGATAAGGCAGCGAGGCAGCAAGTCAGCTACCTAGGTTTTCGGACGCAGCCATTAATCTATACCTGATCTATCTCCATGCAGCATATATTCTCAGTTTCTGACATTATAGTGCATCCTGAGTGACTCCTGACACCGGAGAACGAACTCTTGAAGCTCCGCCCTCCTAGGCCAAGAGCAGCAGCTCATTTGCATTTAAAGGGACCACACTGAAACGGCTCATTTTTGTTCAATCACCAAAAGTGGCAATTTTATCATGGTATAATAAATGATATGTGGGGTATTTTTAACTAAAACTTCACATACACACTCTGGGGACATCAGAGACTTATTTTACATCTTGTAAAATGGGGCATAATAGGTCCCCTTTAATGTTATGAAGAGACAAGAATACTTTTTTTGTAGGGTGAACAATGCGGGACAATCCCGAAATTGGGAGCTTTGTCCTGTATCCTGCAAGATGTAAGCAGTGTCTTGCATTTCAGTTATGTCTGTATTATTATTATTTTCATCCCAGAAGTTACAATACCACAGTAAGAAACATAAAAACTGTGACTGGCATTTAAAAATCATCGTATTCTAGCTATTAAAATAACCAACGCTATCGCAGAGAGAGGTTTTCCCACTGATGACAACTGAGTGGACAGCGCAAAGGAATAAGCTAAGTGCGGGCCTCAGCAAAGTCGGTAAGCACAGCTGCACCATCAAGAATTTCATCTCACATTCTAGAAAAAAAACCCACAACAGCTGCTCAAAGATGCCCAAATTAAAGCATGTAATCATTCATCCTGATGGCAAATATTTCCAACGAATATGATGCTTGAGTGCCATCCACGGAAGTGGTCGAGCACCTATGAAAAAACACGAGATATTCTCCATTCATTTTAGCCAATAAAAAAATGTATTGCAACTTTCAGACATAACTTTATCACATTATCTAGCGCATTATTGTAACGAGAGAGGAGCGCATCAAATTAGCAAGCAGGAATCTCTCCTCTCACAGGTGCACAAAACTGAACGCACGCTCTCTCGCTCCGATATCACATGTGCGTGCTCAAAGTTTGTCCTCCTGCATGTGCACTCGTCAATCTAGAATTGTCTTCTCTCCAGGATTTAATGTTTCCAGAAGCACAACATTATATTGTGGGCACTGGGCACCCACCGGCAGAAAAAGTTAATCGGCCAATGAATTATAACCAGTTTGCCAATGGATGTACATTAATATTCACATAGCATAATAGTAGTAAATATATCTGTCTCAAACGTGTCCCGCAAAATCACATCTATTGTCCTGCAACAGATCAATAGCCAGGTGGTCACAAAAACATGTGCAAAAACAAAACAAAAATAATGACTTTATTCAACAATATCTTCTCTTCGGTGTCGTTCTCATTCGCTGTTTACGTAAAACTCCCTCAAAATCTTCTGCTGAATGATAACACTTCACTGACGCTACAACATATATATCAGTATGTCATGCAGAAAGCCCAAATCAGAGTCATTGAATGATTAAATGATGACTGATGATCAACAGGTTACAGTTGTAAACTCATGTGTGATTTAGCATTTTAACTGCACAAATCAGTTTAATTAACTCTATAAAGTTAAAAAAGTGAAATCGCAATGAACAACCCCTTAAAGGACAACTGCCACCAATAGAGTACTAATAAAGGCAATTGGACACCCTACAGTGAAAGTTAAATCCTCATTAATAATGGGACTTATTAAGTGATATTCAAGTTTATTGACCAGAATAAGACAATAATTAGGGCTAAACTGCCAGTAAGTAATAAAGGAAATTTGTTTAGGCGTGTATGAATCACAAAATAAGAACACAAATACAGAAAAGCCTTTTTTTGAAGAAATTTTTTTATGCTGGTTAAACAAATAACATAGTATTATTTGCAATTTCATTTATAATTACAAAGATTTATTAAACTAACAAGCAAATGCAAATTAGTTTTCATACAAAAAATAAAAAAGACACTATACTTTTATTAACAAACAGTGATATAAAACACAACAATAGTGATAAGACAACACTCACATTAGATGCTTTTGTTCAGAATAGTACAAACAGAAGAGTGGAATTGGAGACCTTTAAACAAACAAGCAATGGTTTATCTTTAAACAAGCAAACTTACTTCAGAGATGCAGCTTCAGCCAAGCCTTAATTAAAGCTATGCTGCAAGGGTAGAAGCTCATTGTTTTCTTTCATTTCTTCAATTTTTGCTTTGTTGAAATAGACGTCAGTGAATTGCACACTTTTGCAGATTCAAAGAGCAGTTCCTTGTTAGATGTTTTTTTAATCTCCTGGTAAAAACCAGGATCTGCAATGGCCTAACCTTTTTGAAAGTCTTCAGCACTTCTTTGTACCGTTTGACTACTTCCTCTGGCTGTCTGGCTGGAAGAGAGAAAAAAAAGTCATGGACTAAATAAACATTTGTCAAGGAGTTTTTAGCTCCTTGACAAATTCATCTCTGACTGCTCACTGTAGAATTAAACTGCCAAAATCTTTTAATACGATTTGATCAGAATACTTCACTATAGATTTATATTACATTTTCACTATAGATTTATAGTACATCTGTGGCATGTTGTAGCTATTGTTTCTTTATGTGTAGGTTGCTATTTTTCTTAACAAAAGCTATGAAAAAAAAAATGTTTGACTTGAAGTAGAAAACTCTGGTAAGTTTACAGGTGCTTCAATAATAAAAAAACATCATATAACCCATGATGCAGTATCTCATGGTTAGTATATCACAGTTTAATATTTTTATCATCAATGAAATTAGGAAAGTAAGCAACAGTCTTTCACACAAACACAGTTGGTTTCGTTTCGTTTGAAAAAATGACGGAAAGAAGTGAGGTTTTACAAGCGAGTGCTGAAGGAAATTGAATTCAAACGAAAAATGAATTAAAGTGAATTGAAGGGAACTGTCATAACCCTAACTCTTGCTCTACAGTAAGTCCACTTGAATTCAGACACTGAGTGCGCCGGAAGGGCTGCTGATTTCACATAGTTTGTGCTGCTGTTTAATAATTATTTGAAACTTAGCAATCTATAGTAGTCATGAATATTTATGTTGAGCTCTGCCATGGAAACTAGCATGTGCAAACCTTAATTAAATTATTTAACGATCAATTACAAAGGAATATATCCCTGAATGATATTATGCTGGAATGAATGGATTCTGTAATATTATCTGTAAGATTATACTTCTGTATATTCTCTATTTCTGTAGAGCTGGACATTTTAATAATGATCAAATGACTTGGATTTGATTGATGTAGATTTGGCCTGATATTGGATTGTTCTGTTCTTTCGACGCTCATCCTGCACTTGCTGTCATAGCAACAGGTCTGTAAACTCAAACCTGCTCGTGAGCATCTTATTTCATGTAAACAGGATTAGATTGCTTGACGTCTTTTTAAGCGGAATTGGTACTTAAAATCTGTCCCGGCTATTTTATTTTAAGAGTACTCTACTTATCCAGGGACAATAATTTAAAATGATGATAATTTACAAATTAATTTGAAAATAATATTATAATATAGTGTAGTCTATGATACTATAGACACAGATAGTTTTACTCATCGAAAGATTTATTCATGATGGAATAATTGCTTTACAGTATTATGAATCTTACACACATGATGTACAGTTATTCTGAGCCGTGCATTAATTTCTTCAATGATCAGGGAAAATCTTCAAAACTAACTTTCTTCATTGTTTGACGAGGTGATAAATGCATATTTGGAGGTTCAAAACAACAGCAAAGCTAAAACTGTCTGCCAGAGTTTCAGTATTTCATTTATATTTTACTCATTAACACTGGTAGTGACTTAGAGGCAATATTCATTAGCATCTTAAAATAAAGAGCTTTTTTAGAAATTCATTCAGGAAATGTTGCATTAATTAAGCTGATGGCTTAGAGTATAAGGAGATTAGAAGCATTGATCTTAACCTTGTGAATGACTGAATCATTTACTCAGGAGCTATAATGTCTGTGAGGTTCAGGAAAACAAGAATTAGGAGGAATCTGGAGAAATGGTGAAGAGGAAAAACCGAACAAAGGAAACTCATGAAAAAGTCTCTGAATAACAAAACATAACTGTGACAATCAGATCATGTATTTTTAGTAATTAAGGTATTTGTCATGGGTGTTTTGGTTTTGTTTTCACATTTATGATTTCATGTCTTTTATTTTGTAGTTTGATTTGTATTGCTTGTTGTGTCATGCTTCCCTTGATCCTCTTGTTCTACCTTAGTCCATGTGTCATGTTCCAATTGGGTGTTTATGGTCATGTGGTTTTCAGTCCTGTACTTTCATTGGTTTTCTTGTTCCTTGTGTCACTTCCCCATTGGTTGTCCTAGTCATGTGTTCATTCAGTTCTTGTATTTATAGCCCTCATGTTCCATTGTTATCTTGTCTAGCTTTGTTTTATGTAACCTGCTGTTTGGTGAGTGTTAGTGTTTATAGGTCAAGTCAAGTCACATCTTTGTTTACATTCATGTTCATGCTATGTTTTTGTTATGGAATATTTTCATTATTAAAGCTGCACTTGGGTTCTAAACTACGTTCGCCTCTAGTGGACTCTTTCCGTTACAGAATTGTTATTAAATGTCAGAAACTCTCCTGAAGGAATGGATTATATTCACATGCAGCTGATGATTCATACAGCATTCAGACATTTCACATATTCATCATCAGTTACAATCTGATCTCAGTGTGTTTAATTATTTGAGCACAAACAACAGAGAAAAATCACATGAATTATGACAATGACATGTTCTTCATGACTCACGTTTGTGAAAGGCACTTTTCAGCTGAAAGGTGATTTTGACAGTAATAGAGATTGATGTGAAACTGCAATAAAAACTGATTTCCATCAGCACAAGTAGAGGGTGAGAAAAGAACAGATACACACCTTCACTCATCATGACTCACACACACACAGATCTGTCTATATGAGGATTTATTACACACACACACTTATTACACACATTTATTTGGACATAATATTTCAGAGACAGTATTAATGTAATAAAGAGACTCTATCACTGTCACTGATTCATCATGAGCTCAAAGCATTATGGGTAGAATCAGTCTTGATCTGATTTAACATCAACACAGTTTCGCTGATGATCCAGTAATTATAACACTAATCCCAGGATAGAGTGGTTGAGTGAATGTGGTCTGGACTGTGTGGATGTGGATCATTGTGTCTTACATACACTCCTGCTCTATAGTGATTCTCCTCATTCACTGTTCTCCTGATGATGGGCTCTACATTTTTTCTATCTTATTGTGTCTCAATGAGTATCTGTCAGGAGAGCATCTCAAACTCCAGGACTGATCATTATATCCAAACACACACTCTTCACCCCGTCCCTTCCTGCTGATGCTCTTATATGACACTGATATAAACACATACCCCCAGTTTCACAGACAAGACTTAAGATAGTCTTAGACTAAAATGCATGTTTGAGCTGTTTTAACTGAAAGCAACTTGGATTGACATATCTTAAAATATGCCAGTGTTATTATTTTGTCTCAAGATGCACACCAGCAATGTGTTTTTCTAGTGAAAGTTTATAAAAGTACTTAAATGCCTTAACTGAACTAAGGCCTGATCCTGGCTTAAGCTTTGTCTGTGAAACTGGGCCATATTCACCACTCCTCTCAATCTCCCAGTAACAGTGTCCACATGTGTTCTGTTCCTGCCTTCCTGTGTGTTTGCCTGTTGAATTATCTAGTAAAGAGAATTTCTGAAGAGGCATAAAAGTTCGATCACATTACGCCCCTCCTGAGATCTCTACATCGGTTACCTATCCATTACAGAATTGAGTATAAAATCCTACTACTTGTTTTTAAATCTTTGAATAATCTAGCTCCCTCCTATCTGACTAACCTACTTTACCCCTTGTCTTTAGATGGGTCCTGGGGATCTTTAGGAGTAATTTTCCCTCCAATCTTAGTCCTCTCACTGGAGTGTAAGGGTAATCAAGCTTTTGAAGTGGCTGCCCCACACCCTTCCAAACTCTATTAGAATGGCTTTCAGTTTATCTGAGTTTAAATCATGCTTTAAAACTCATCTTTTCTCTCTTGCATTTTGCATGTAATATGTAGGTATCTGAGTATATGCATGTATATATGTATGTGTATATATATGTATGTGTGTGTGTATAGTGTGTATATTTCTCTGCTTTTTGTTCTTTGTCTTTTATCTGTTTCTTGCATATTTTATGTACACTGCTCCTCTAATTGTTGTACAGCTCTTTGGTCGGTGTCACAGACACACATAGCCAACGTGTTACACCTAGGAAAATTAATGGAGTTTTAATTCTCAAAACCCGACAATTACAAAATATAAATGTTGTTTAAAAGAGAAAAGGGATATGAAGGCTGAACTGCAGCAACTAAGGCGGTTAAACCTACATCTCCAAGAAGAGCTCTTCCAAAACAAAAGAAGTGAGTGTTTTCAGACTGTTTAGCCATTGTTAATTTAACAGATGGTTCTTAGAAAGAATTGGACACTCATGGTCCACAAAAACCAGCAGAGGAGCAAACCATCATAATACCCAAAAGTGAGCATTTCCAAACTGTTTGGCTATTAATTTTATATGCATGTTTTTAACGTTTTTGGAAAGAATTGGACACTTTCAAAAGTAACTTTTGGCAACAAAAATAAAAGTATTACTTTATCTGATATAACACAAAAGGAACCACAGACCTCTTGTGCAGGACACACTCCACTCCCACAGCATCCAGTTCATGGTCCAGAAGAACCAGCAGAGGAGATAACTGCTGTAAGACACAGGGATGACAAGGTATTTTCTAGATTGTAAAACAACAAACTCTAAATATTCCTATCACTCTCATATATATAAAATCAGTATGCCTTTTACCTTAACAAAACACAATGTTAGATCTTGATGTAATTTATTTATCTATTGATATGTAGCTTGTTAAAGATTTAGAGACTTGTGCTGTTGGTATCATAGTATGTGTTCCATTGCCCTGTTTCCACCTAGTATTGTGATGCATTTATGGGGATTTGAAAGTAGTCAGACAAAACACATGAGTGTTTCCACCAGGAAATGTTTGTCTTGTGGTTCCTGTGATCACTTGAAATTGAAGAAACATACATTAGTCTAACTCTGTCTGCCTGGTTTACATGTTGTGATTTTCAACAAACCATTTTATAGATATGCATCATCAGATTTGAGATGAACCTTGGTACAAGTGCGTGCTGAACCATGGAGAACGGTACAGTTTGATTTTTTTAACTGAGGTCCATTACACCCCTAGTAGGCAACAGTACTTGACCGTACCTTTTCATTCCAAGTATTCAGTAAAACCAATATAATGGTTGACCTTTAATTTAAGCGTGTTGGTAACACGCTATGAATCATTAGTTAAGCATTAGTAAATACTTAATCATTTATAAAGCATTAATAGAATTTAGTAAGCGGTTTATAAATACAGCTATAAATGCTTTGTTCTTGATTTATAAGCTGTAGCAAACTTCATGTGGACATTCATGAGAGGCCTGCGTCTTTGTCAGAACTTCAGAGGAGTGGTTACTGGCAAGTACACTGTTCACAGCAGATGTGCTTGTCTCATTTCAAGAGATGAAAATGGCATCACCAGGGATGACTTTTAAAGCATTTGTTAAAATGCTTGATTAGAAAACACTTCTCTTTGGTAGAGTAAGTATTTAGTTTTGTTTTTTAATTTGTTTTATCATTAACCATTGGCCATTAAAATGACTATTTTCTTTGAAGGTAGTAGAAAACTCTGCATGTATAGATTTAACTACAAAGATATTTAAAGTCCGCGTGAAGTGGAAGTTGCAAACGACTTTTCTCCAGTATTGTGATGTATTTCCAGGTGAATTTATATCCAACCAATAGCTATGCTTGGTTTTCCTTTAGAGGGTCATGGCATCTAGCACTGGGATCTAGCTTTACTGTCTGCAGTCAACATGCAATTTAAAATTTCTGGCATCACAGCCTTGAATTTTTTTCCAGCGATGGCCTGTCTTTTTGTCCACGCAGACATGTCTTCTTCCACTGATGCCGAGACAGTGACCGAATTTACCAGGTCTTTTAGTCTCTGAAGATGTTGATCTAAATTAATAATAAAAAAAATACTAATAATAATGAAGATGATAATAATAATAGTGAGGAAAAAAGCAATGATGCATTTAATAAAGCAAATTTGCAATTTTGGTAACACTTTGCAGTAAGGTCCGTTAGTTAACTACATTATCATGAACTAATAAGGAACTGCAGCATTTATTAATCTTTGTCAATGTTAATTTTAATATTTACTAATACATTATTAAAATCTTGTTAACATTACTTAATGCACTGTGAACTAACATGAACAAACAATGAACAACCGTATTTTCATTAACTAACATTAACAAAAGATTAGTAAATACGGTAATAAATGTATTGCTCATGGTTAGTTCATGTTAGTTAATACATTAAATAATGTTTAACTAATGAACCTTATTATAAAGTGTTACTGCAATTTTTTATATGGCTTTATCACTTCATGGGCATTACGGAAATGGTCATTGCGTACTTTTGACACTTGACTAAATTGTTGTTGATTTTTTGGTCCTCTTGTTGAATTTCATTCACCTCCTCAACTTCAGAAACTTTAGTGCCAGAGGGTTTCACTGCAAACACAAAATGTAATTATACAGAAAACATTACTTCTGACCAGAAGCATAAACACTTTGAACACTTTGCTGTGAACAACAGCATGACTGTATATTTTACTGACCAGATCGATTCTTCATAATCCTAACACGATGTGGTAGGATGTTACCATGCTGGTCTCTCTTCCTCCAGGAAACATTGGAGACTTTAGGTCCTTTTTGTTTTGTTTTCTTTTTTGTCTAAAAGTAAAAACTAAATGATATATTTGAGGGAGACATGTGCAGAGCCATTTTCTTAGAGAAATAATGTATAAAAAACCTTACTTTTGGGCTTTCCAACTCATCTGCCAGGGTTTTTGCTGCTTCCAGCCGTTCCTTAAATTTTCTGGATGACATTTTTTAAAGGAGAAATAATGAAAGGATAAAGGTATAAAGAAATACAAAAAGGGAGAGAGTCTACTTTTTTTAATCAGTTTTATTTTGATAAACATGACACAATGTAACATTGCGACTACATGAAAAGAGCTTTAACTGTTATAAAAACACAGATTTTTGAGCATTAGTGGAGCTGAAGGCGTGACAATAAACACGAAACACACGTGATCGTTGTCATGCGGTGAATCCGGCCAATCGTGAAACAGCTGTGTCGTCATCAGAGCTCGTGCAGCTCCTCTTGAGAAACTGCGCTGGCTGCCTATGTTCAGTTATTTCACTTTAAGGGCAATGAAATTACCTATTAATTGCCATTAAAGTGAAATTACTGAACCTAAACATACAAGCTTGATAAAAAACTTAGAGGCTTTTGCATCTGAAGTCTAATAAAATCAATCTGCTCGTCCCTGTGAATGTTGAAAACACCTTACATTTTCATGAGAAACAATTACCATCCGAATAGGGCTTAACCCGTTATAAGAATAATAACTTGCTGCAGCTGCTATCTCACCTTCTTCAATGTGTAAAGCACGCAGATCGGCGACGGTGTCAGTGGGTGAAGATAATTGTGAGCTGCCGCTGCACGCGGGGTCTTCCACTGGCTCGGATGTTTTATGTGAACAGTAGCAAAGACCCTTTAAGACAAGTCATTTCACTCGGCAGCCATCTTTGAAACGCCTCTTGGGCATCCTGGGCATCATGCAGCTCCAAAGCTGTTTGCCAAGCTTTCGATTAAATTTCATATTTGAAATCACCAATGAAATCTGACAACAACTGTCTCATAATTTTTTTTTTTCCAAACGCTCGAATCATGACAAAGAAACCTGTATTTTTATGCTGGATCAAGCTAATGCGCATGCGCAGATCTAAATGCTTTGTGAGGTTTGGTTAGCGGTGTCTAAAATGCATCTTTACACACAACTGCCAGCCTGCATGCAGAGCTTCTTGAGACTCCAGAGATACCAGCAGCTTCAAATACCTGTTTGCTGCTCAACACTGGCTTTTTTATAGCTGCCCTTTTAATACAATTAATTTTTTTGACAGAAACTTTCATTAATAAGCCTTTATCTGACCGAGATCTGCTGTGCTCTTAATCACTCACAAATCTTATAATTCAATAATCTCCATTCAGTTTCACACAATATTAGTTGTTTTCATGCCTTTTGCACAACATTGGACCATTTCATGAGTTTCATCTTCAGAAAGATCTTTCTTCCTCTCCATATTGCATGAGAACTGTGACTTGCTTAATAATGTGGAACAATCTCTAAGTAGGGTTTCCATAGATCTGGCAAATTATTTTGTCTGAGATTGATACCAGTTATCTAAAAAGACATGGATAAATAAACAAACAAACATTTTCTTAGAAAAACTAAAATCTGAATGTTTATTGTACTGAAATCTTACTGATATAGGTTTAAGATAGACACATCCAAGACAACAACCACTAGTGCACTGATAACAACAGTTTACCTAGCTCCCAAAAATGGCACAGAACCTGACTTTGAGGAAGGTGTGACATATGTGCTAAAAAATTTCACGCTGTCCTTTAAGTATGGGCAAGAGTGTATTTTTATTGGTCCCCACATCTGGGAAATTTAAAAGCGCTCCTCTCTCTCTGACTGAGGAGGTGCGTGCAAGGGCACTGGAGGCTCTTGGCCCATCGTCACATTTGATGAGTGGCGAGGACAGTGACTTGTTCACCAAGGGTGGATACATATCCCTCAGTGGATATGTTGAGCGAGTGAGTAAAAATGTCATACTTTAGAATGATTTTTTTTTATTAATTTATTTTTTTAACCTTATTGGTAAATTACCAATCATATGTGAATAGGATGTGATTGTGCTGTGTTTATCTATCTATCTATCTATCTATCTATCTATCTATCTATCTATCTATCTATCTATCTAATCTGACTCTATCTACCTGCCTGTCTGTCTATCTATCTATCTATCTATCTATTCTGCCTCTATCTGTCTGTCTGATCTGTCTGTCTATCTATCTGTCTATCTAATCTGACTCTGTCTGTCTGTGTCTGTCTAATCTGACTGTCTACCTATTTGTCTATCAAATCTGACTATCTGTCTGTCTGTATCTATCTAATCTGACTCTATCTATCTATCTATCTATCTAATATAAATGCAGTAAAGCATATTCATTTTTTTATGTAAGGTGTACTGCAACATGATGATTATGCCTGGCCTAATAAATAAATAAATAAAATAAATAAATAAATAAATAAAATAAAAATCTCTCTCTGTCTCCCTCTCACACTCTTTGCAGTTACAAGTGGTGCGAATGATGTCTGTTAAGGAAGGACAAGTCCCCATCCTTGATTTTCAGCTGTGATGTGGCCCAAAATGAATTGATGTGACATTGTGGCGGGATGAAGCCCTTGCAGACTTGAAGATGGGTGACGAGGTCAAAATTACACACCTCAAATCTAATGTCTGGCCAAACGGGAGGAGTAAAATGAACTCTAAATCTCACACCAGAGTTAAGGTATATATTTATAATGTACTATAAATTAGCTTGTATTGTTATTAAAGATAGAGGAGAATGACATGAGGGTGAGTAATAAAAGAACAGAATTTTCATTTTTGGGTGAACTAACCCTTTAAGATACCTGAAAGGGATAGTTCATCCAAAAATTAAAATTCTTTCATCATTTATTCACATAAACATTGATCATAAACCTTTTTGATTCTCTCACAATATCACACTCGTAGCTGTGAGATATCTTGCAGCCTTGTGTCTACGGCTGAATTGCAGCCATATCGCATGGCTACGAGTGTGATATTGAGTTTATACAACAGTTCGGTGACACAAGTGTGCAAATAAACAAGAAACAACGGAGTTTGTGCAGAACTACTTACTTCCGCCAAGGATACAAATCTCGAAATGGTGTTCTATAGTTATGAACAAGCCTCCGTCACTAATTCTAAAACATCACTTTAGAGCTAGTAACAAAGGATTGAATTTCTCCATTGAAGCTCATTGTATTATGAGAGAGATATCAGAGAGTCTATTAGTTACTAGGGGTGTAATGGTTCTGGGATAAAAAAATTCAACTGTACCGTTCTCCACATACAGTTCAGCACGCACTTAATAACAGTAACAATTTTTATTTTTGGGTGAACTAATCCTTTAATAAAATAACAGAAGAGATGATCAGTTCACAAGCTGCTTAAAGGCAGGGTAGGTAAGAAATTTTGTTCCAAATTTGTTTAAACTTTCTATATATATACATGCATAATTAAAATGTAAGAACTCTGATAAAAAGAGTATAAAAATCGAGTGACTCTAGACCGTTTAATCTGTATTAAACACAGCTCATTATTTCCATCCGGGACGAAACATAGGATTGGCTTAGGTGGCTGTCACTCTCTCGCAACCATGGCAACCACCCTTTTGCCACACATGACCTGCCCACTTGCGCGCGCACGTTTGATTTGGGGAATCCAAGAGGCATGGATCCTAGGAATACCAAAACAATGGCAGAGAAACAGCAAGCTAAATTCACAGTACCGGCCTATGCAGTTAGTGAAGGCAAACCAGGCAAAAAAGGAAGACAGTAACAGTACAAGAAAAGGCAATGAACAAAAAGTCTTTGGATAAACAAAGAAATAAAACGCGAGTTAATATCGGCGTGGCTTTCCAGCGATGGCGAGAACTGAGGGAACTCAAGGGGCTGAAAAGTGACTCCTTGATGGCTTTATTTCTGCTGGACAGGTAAATCTTTCTTTTTGTATTTTGATCATACATATTTTTTTGTTTATTTTTTCATGAAGCATGTGTCATTAGCACACGTAGCTGCGTAATATAGCTAACATAACATTACTTAGCGAGCCGTAGTAGAGACGATAAATAATGATAGCTATAGTGTTGAATTGTGCATAATTTTACCCTCTAACTATTTTACCATGTTCACCTGTAAGTTTACCTGCACGTTTTGTTTACCTGCCTTTGTTTTGTTTTTATATTCTCTACCTATGTTTACTGATGTCTTTATCTTGTATCTGTGTGTGTCGTACACACTTTGTTGTATGTGTGTGTTATTATTTTGTGTCTGCAATGCAGTTGTGAGTTGATATTTGAGTGTATGTTACTCTGTTGATCTGTAGAACAACGTATATGTTATGAATCTTACACGAAATTCATCTTCATCACAGTGTAAATGATGGTAATGGAAAAACGTGTATCATGCAACCTGTTTTTAGCTTTGCCTTATAGATAACTAGCTCGTTAGCGAATCAAAAAATATATATTTTAAACTTTACCAATATCAATATGCTAGCTTGATAGTGAGTACTAAAATACATCTTGTTTGTTTATCTTCATAATTATAAAGTTATTTTTATTACATGTGATTCTGACATGATGTCACTACATGCACTGTGCTCCTTCCTCTCCGCTCGTCTCAGGTAAATAATGCGTCTTCCAGCTCAGTGGTCGGAGTCGCGCGTTCATGCGTTTTGGGGGCGTGGCTTTGGAAGGAGCCCAGAAGGGAGGGGGTGGAGTGAATGGAAATAATGAGCTGTCTTTAAAACAGTCGTGAGAGGTCTACAGACACTCGATTTTTATACTTTCTTTTTCAGAGTACTTACATTTTAATTATGTATTGATATATAAATAAAGTTTAAACAAATTTTGAAAAAAAGTTTTTTATACATTTTTTTTACCTACTCTGCCTTTAAATAAAGGTGCTACAGCAATCTGTCAAGACAGATTAAAGAGTCACAAAATGGAATTTATTTTTAAATAGCTTTTAAAATGACAAAATTTTAAATTAGAGACTTTGTTTCATATCAAAAGTAACCTGTTCTGTCTTGTCTGTCGCTGCATTGTCAGTGTGCTCTTTGCTCCGCAATGTATCACAAATTAAGATAATTTGGATGAAATCGGAGAGATTTTTTTTATCCTGTATTCCTGTATTGAAAGAAACGAAATGAGCACATTCAATGTAAAGAAAAGTAGTAAAAACTTTAAAATCTTTAAAATACTCAGTATGACTGCTGTGATTCAACCTTAATGATATGTAGTGACAAGAAAACTTTTGTGCACAAACAAAAAAACAACTTTATTCAACAAATACGTCTCCCCTGTCATTCTGCTATGCTATTTTCATCGCAAACGGTGGCTCAGTATTGGCCGACTCCTGGTCACGTGATTAGCATGAGGATATGTGTGATTCTGAGGCTGGAGCCAGCCAATAACGAGCCGTCGTTTGGATGTAAACACTGAAACACAGCACTGCGGTAACTGTGTAAAAGACTGACAGGCAAGTGGAAAAAAAATTTGTTGAATAAAGTTATTTTTGTGTTTTTGCGAAAACAAACACGTAATTTAAGTCTTTTGAAGAGATCATGTGTTTATTTCCATAAATGTAAAGAATTCCTCATTTCACTTTGCAGGTCTCTGAGAGAGCACAGAAGGTGGTTGAGGTAATTGGACTGTCAGAGGAGGATGACATGTTCATCCTCCTCGACTCCAATTACAATGAATATAAACTGCCGTCAGAACTGTACATGGGAACCAGCAATGACCTGCTCGGCGAGCTGCCAATGACAGCAAAAATAGAGCACTGCAACATGAAAATTGTGAAGTTTATGAAACAGTTCTATGATTTTGGTTTATTTGGCACTTTTTTCTTTTTCTACTACTTTTTCATTTTTAGATTCTCCACAGTTGTACAAGTATATATTCTAGACCTATTCTCCACAAATGTTAATTGTCTAAAATACATTTAGAGTTGTAAGAATACATTTAAAAAAAACTGACATGTTCTTATGCTAGTATGGTCAAATGTTAATTGTCTAAAATACATTTAGTTGTAAGAATACATTTTAAAAAACTGATGTTTTTGTGCTAGTATGATCAAATGTTCATTTTCATATTTTTATTTATTATTTTTAAATATTTATTGAATAAATACATTTACAGTTGTAAGAAGTGCTAGTATGATTAAATGTTCAGTAGTATAAATATTTATTTATTTTAAAATAAAATAGATTTTTTGTATAAATATATTTACAGTTGTAAGAATAACATTTTTCTGATATGTTCTTGTGCTATTATGATCAAATTTTAAATTTTTAAAATACATATTCCGGTTGTAAAAACAATGCTGTGTTCTTGTATGAACTTTAGTTATATAAATAAATAAATAAATTCTAGTTATAATTTCATGCTGTTTTCATTTTATGCATCTATTAACTAACCCTCATGTTTTTCCTAAATTATAGTCTTCCAGGATACATAATGTTTTAGGGCTGAAATTGCTGTGCCTAGAATTCCTATGCATTGCATCAAATACACTGTTTAATCTTAGTATTTATTTTTCCTACTATGATGGTACTTGGGGGTGAGTAAATGATGACACAATTTTCATTTTTGGGTGAACTATCCCTTTAAATAATGTTATGTCATACTAGTAACATGCCAAGTCATGTTAACCTTATCTGAGCTCATGTTAATCTTATCTATCTATTCTGACCATTTCTATCTATAACTATAATATAACAACTATATTATATCTATAACTACCCTGAGCACCTTAGCAACCACATAGTCAGCTTTTAAAACTACCAAACTAAAATTTAAAATATTGAAAACCTTCAAACTTTTAAAACTACTCCAAACCTTCTGGCTAGGCTTTTTCAAGCCAACTTAAAGTTTGTCTACGAACTTTACTCATCTAGTTATCTCTGCTGATTATTTAAAACAGTTCTTTCTTTTTTTTAAATCTTTTTAAATCAATTAAATCTTTATGCGTTGCGATCGTATAGTGTTAACAATTTTCAATTTGACAACTTCAATAGACTTTGCAATGAATTTATCACAAATAAATGAAAAACTGAACAAATTCAATTCAATTAAACTGGATGAGAAGGTAAACATCCCCACCTAGTGGTGAACTTATATAATTCCATTTGATCTATTAATTAATACATTAAACATTAAAACACCACATCTTACAACATACCTGCACAATGGGAGAACACGTAGAAATAAGGGAAACTTCACGGAGAATTAAAATCACTTCTACTAAAACAAAGACAATGCACAAATTAATTACGACTAGGCCTCGTAATACAAACTAAAAATAACTCAACATAAAACAACACATTCGACACCAAACACATATCAACAGTTCCATAAGAAGTTCGTTGCAGGTATAAATCAGCAATAAAACAGTTAGTTATATGTTTTTAATCATTTTAACTTATAAATCTCCGGCTGCTGAAAATGTGCGACTTACCCGCAGCATGTCTCATTATCTCTGCTGTGGGCCGTCCCTATTTCACGTGCTATATGCCATCACGTAGCAGACAGATGGCGCTGTCCCCATTTGTGCATTAATTTAACACTTTTACACACCATTACACTCGCAACATACGCATCACTACATCAACAAAAACTCAACATTAGTGATGGCCGATTTCGAAACACTGCTTCATGAAGCTCCGAGGCTTCATGAATCTTTTGTTTCGAATCAGTGATTCGGAGCGTGTGTCAAACTGCCAAAGTCATGTGATTTTAGTAAACGAGGCTTCATTACGTCATCACTGTTTCGAAACATTTCAAAACAGTTCGAAATTTCAATGGTTCACCTGATAGAGGGCGATGATAAAGTGAGCCCATGAATCATGCAGATTCACTGAGAACTATTGAGCAAGTGTCTAGGGCTTTACCCTATGGTTTTACCTGATCTCCGATCAGTTTTATACAGTTGTAGATGTTTTAATTATACATTAGAATAATTAAAATTAATAGTGGTAGTTATTAATCTCTTATTGGCCTGTTTAGCTTGAGCCATGGAACAGAGAAACAAGCCTTTAAAATTGATAAAAGAACACATATTATACAGACACTCTATATTTAATCTTATTAGATGATTAGTTAATTCCATTTAATTGATTTTACTTTAAATAAAACTTTTGCAATACATTTGTTAAAGTGTATTTTTAATGCATGTTTGGCCTGAGTTTTGTTGCATTTGCACTGCTCTGACCACTAGGGGTCACCGTGGAGACGGGTGTCAGATTGTTTCGAAGCCTTGAATCATTAGGGCACATTTGATTCAGCTGCTTCAGTGTTTCACGAAGCCTCGATCTGCCCATCACTACTCAACATACCTGAAAGAGAATCGGAACGGAAACGGAAATTCCAGGGAGAGAGAGAAGCACCCCAAGTCACAAACATACCTACCCGTCAAAATAAGGGTCCCTAAATAGTACAGCTACGATCACCTAATTGGTCTACCAACTATACTCCAACCAACCAATCAGATGACGTGACTCATCCTGCCACACACTCATACACACTACTTGTTTTGCACTTTTATCTGTACTAATGCCCGGTTTCACAGACAGGGTTTAGCCAAAGCCAGGATTAGGCCTTAGTTCAATTAGGATATTTAAGTATCTTTTATAAATGTTCACTAGACAAAAAACATTACTTGTGTACAAAACAATGACACTGACATATTTTAATATATGGCAGTATTAGTTGCTTTCAGTTAAAACAGCTGAAATATGCATTTTAGTCTAGGACTAAAGGGTTAGTTTACCAAAAAATTAAAATAATGTCATTAATTACTCGCCCTCATGCCGTTCCACACTCGTAAGACCTTTGTTCATCTTCAGAACACAAATTAAGATATTTTTGATAACATCCGATGGCTTAGTGAGGCCTGCAGTGTTTTGAGATCAGTGTTTTGAAATCGCCCATCACTAGATATTGTTGAAAAGTCGCTTTTTTTTTTTTGGTGCACAAAAAGTATTCTTGTCGCTTTATAATATTAAGGTTGAACCACTGTAGTCACATGAACTGTTTTAAACACGTCTTTAGTAGCTTTCTGGCAGTCATTGAAGTATATGCACGAGACATCACTTCCGCTGTCAGAGCGCGATCAGACCTCACTAAGCGAGTGCTGAACGCAGTTTGACATAGTGGTGTATTAGAGGTAAAAAATTATATAAAAACGGTTCGGTTTCTCGCACAAACCGATCGTTTCTTGTCTTAGGACATCAATGTGTCGTCACGAGCCGCAGGGTTTAATTTGGATTTGTCTATGCAAGTTTTTTCGACTCTTATTGATCAAGTTCCCAATCACTCACATTATTTGACTGACAGACGGCAACAGTTTAAAATCATCATTTGTGTTCTACTGAAGAAACAAAGTCACCTACATCTTGGATGCGCTGGGGGTAAGCAGATAAACATCACATTTTCATTTCTGGGTCAACTATCCCTTTAAGGTAGCCACGATCGGTGCAACCATTCTACGTCATCGATATAGAACGCAAACAAAATGGCGCTGCCCATTGTCCAAATATGTCATGGATTTTTTAAAATAACGTAGATCTTTCATGGGTTTTCTACTACATATTTCAATAAGAGACATCATTTATGTTATATTAAGCCATACAAGTCTTAACACCAGGGGTTGCCTTTAAACCTTATCCTACGTCTTCTACCATTCCAAACAAACCTCAAGATCATCCCATCCCATTCATTTAAATTGGTTTTGTGATATGTCCAGGGGCAATGATTGAAAAAGGTAGAGTAACCGTGGTAACACGTTCATTTTAATTCTATTCGGTTATTCATATCTAGTGGGAGCAGATTCCATTTAGCCATATCAGTTTTTATCTCCTTACAAATGAGGCCATAATTACTGACAAAGAGTTTTGATACATCTTTTGTTAAATTTATCCTTAAATATTTTAATGATGAAGAATTCCATTTAAATGTATATTGCCGCCTTATATCTGAATTTTGTCTAAAATTTTATGTAACTGCTTGGGTCTTTTAGATATTTATCTTAGAGTATGAATTATATGTTTCTAGAAGGGTCAGCAATTTAGGAATGCTAGACTCGGGGCTTGCCAGGAATAGAAGAACATTGTGCGCATATACAAATCCTGTGCTCGTCTTCTTTAATTATGATCCCCTTTATCTCTGGATCCTCTCTTATAGCTTGAGCCAGGGCTTCAATAAATAATGTAAACAGGGACTTGGGGGGCATCACGTGTCCCTCTTTCCAGAGTAATTGTTTTAGATAAATTCCAATTGATATTTATCCTGGCTGTTGGGGAGGAGTATAATGTTACAATACACTTAATACATTTTTCATTAAAGCCTAATCTTGCCAGTACCTGGTACAAATAATCCCATCTAACAGAATCAAATGCTTTCTCAGCATCAAGGCTCAACAAAACTGCAACTGTATTTTATTAACTCTTTATTGGTAGAGTTCTCCTTAAATTATCTGTAACATTTGATCAGGTTCCAGTCCACCAGAGGGAACCTTCACCTGAATATTGAACTTTGTCCCTTCCTGTTTCTGCCACATCAGTTCCTGTCATTTCCTATCACCCTGTATTTAAGCCATGTGTTTGCACTGCCACATTGTGAAGTATTGACAATTCACTGCCTTACTAAGTGTTCTTCCATGACTCCCTTGCTTGTGTTCTTTGGACTCACGTTTTTGGATTACTGTTTTGGATTTGTCTGCCATTGGATTGTTTTGCCCGTGTTTCGACCAAAGCCTGTGACCTGACTACGAGTTGTGACTGTTGTTTTGGATTTTATGTTCAGATCCCTCAATAAAGACCCGCTTATGGAATCCACTCGGCCTAAATCCCCCTTACATTATCCAGTGTTTGTCTATTTTTAATTCCTCGTCTCAGTATTTTCTAAACAAACACACCATTTTAATATGCGTCAGCAGAAAATATATAAAACTCACACACGGCTAACAGTGACACATGTGGACTGAGTATCTTTATTCAAGCACATATTCATATTCAGATATTTGGAAGAATGTTTGTAACCAAACAGATCCCCATTTACTTCCATAGTATATATTTTTTCCTACTATGGAAGTCAATGGGGACCAAGATCTGTTTGATTACAAACATTCTTCCAAATATCTTCCTTTGTGTTCAGCAGAACAAAGAAACTCATACAGGTTTGGAACAACTTGAGGGTGAGTAAACGATGACAGAATTTTCATTTTTGGGTGAACTATCCCTTTAATAAAATATTAATACATAACTCTCATGCCTTGGCAACGTACAGTAGGTTTAATAATTATTCTCACCTCCATGGGCAACTGAAAATTCCCTGCGACATAAACTACAGAAGGCTTTTGTTGAGTCACCGCTGACGGGCTTAATCCATATATTTTTTACTTCCCAATTTTTATTGTAGCTGCACAGTCTTTTCTTTTTTGCAGGTTTATCCATATTTGCAGTTTTACCCACATGCCAAATCGATTATCGACTTTTGTGTGTGTGTGTGTGTGGAGGAATTGGCGCATTTACAACGTATACTGATGCGCGTGAGAGGAGGGGGGCTGTGATTGGATGATGATGATAGGTCAGGTGTGAGGTGTCGCGTGTGTGTGTGTGTGTTGCCGTGTCAGTGATCATTCTCAAGTGTTGTGATCAGCACTGCTGTTGTATCAGTGGTTAGATCAGCGCAGTAGTTAAAAAACGGGACAAGTGAGGTCCCGTACGGGACAAATCAATTAGGCTCAAAATGCGGGACGTCCCGCCTAATTCGGGACAGTTGGCAACCCTAGTGCCGACGCACAATGCACGTACAGGTAACTGTTCCGCATATGACTGCAATTGCAGGTTTCAAACAAGAGATGGCGGGAAAGAGGAAAAATGGTGGACTGCAGCTTTAATTTCATTTTTGTGTATTTGAATTACACCCACTCAATTTGTCAATTGAGTGTTCATTGATGAGTGTATTGATTGTTGTTTAAACGATAAACATTTTATATATAACACACATTTATAACAGCTGACTAGCCTCTTCAGCTAGTTAGTACAGTTATCAAAGTAATTTATCACTTAAAACTTGCATATGAAATAATTAGATTTCATTTACATCAATTTTGTTGGCAGTTTAATTTATTGTATTTTCCATTGCTGCATACAAAGTTGGCAGATATGGGGTGATGGGCTAAGCCAATGAACAGTCATTTTTACAATTGTTACATTTATTTGAAAAGCTTTAAAATATCAACACAAAGGAGAATTTATGGAGTGTTAACGCAATAATAACTTACACACTCTTCTTAAATCTCATTACATTTATGTGATGTTAGTTCATAATTCAGACATTGGAAGAGAACTAGGAAACTGTAACAGCTGGTTGAAAATGAAGGAGAAGATGCAGGATCTAAACACAGCAGTCAAGGTTTACTCACAAAAACTAGAAACAAAAACTCTCTCTTGACTAATAAAAACAAATAGAACAACCAGTATAACATAACAGAGAACTGACTAATGAACAGAACAAACACAGGGCTTAAATACACAGTGAACTGAAGATCTAATGAGATAATTAACTAAACACAGCTGAACTCAAACACTAATCAATCTGTAACCAAGGAGACAAAAAAGTGGCGGGAAACTGAGAACAAAGAAGAACATGTGACTAATAAAAGGCAAACTCTAAACATGAACAACTAAACAGAACAAAACACAACTCAAACCCTTACACAAACAGCACAATGTGTTTTCTTGTATGTTGTTACAAATGTTACACTAGTATTTTATTCACTGTTGTTTTTTTTTCTTTTATTCTTCTGATAACAGGCCATTGCTTCTGTGTTCACTTTCCAAATTCTCAGTAAATGTACACACACCTATGAAATATAGATAGTTGGTGATTATTTATTTTTCTTCCTTATTGATTTTGTCAAAACATCAGACAACAACAAACCTGACAACCATATATAAGCAAATTAATCATTAATATTTGAATCAGTTAATCAAATTAACTTAACGTAGCTGAATTAATATTACAATATTACATTAGTCTGTTCGGCCAAATCAATTTCAGTGACATTGATTTATAAGCAGATCAAAATCAGCTCACAAGAATGTACACACAAGTTTTATTGAACTAAATCACAAACACATAGCTAGACTTAACAAAAACAAACATACAAATCACACATACACAGGAAATGAGAGAGTGGAAATGAATTGAACCGTATCATAACAGGATAATGAAGTGATGAAAAGAGTCATTTAACCAGCTGGAAGAACCATCAGTTTCTTCCTATAAAGCACCTTTGTTAACAAAGGGGTTCACAATCTTAATACTAAATCTGTTTAGTGTTCAAATGATACTTGCAAATGCCTTAGCTGTTGAGGAGCGTCCAGATCTGCAGGCTCAGGAGAAATTCTTGACGGTTCGGTCTGATGGTGCTGAAGTTGTAATCAATATCTTCTGCGTTGAATAAAGAAAATGAAGATAACTTGCGCCGTTATTTTGACCCTGTTGTCAAGGAAGTTGCGCATGGCTTGAAGGGAATGAGGCCTGGAGCTGGGTGGGATCTCATGTGAGCAGTCCGTAGTATCAGCAGGAACAAAGAAGAACCAGAAGAGAGACGATGATTTACGTGGGGGCTTTTTAAGAAATCAAACCTCTGAGTTTTGGCTTGACCAATAAGAAAGGTGCAATTCTCTGGTGGGAGGGTTTCTTTGTTTGAAAGTGGAATCATTTGCATGAGGGGAGTAAGCTGGTAAGTTTGTGTCCATTTATACGCTGATAAATACAACAAACATACTGTGGTGGATTTGGTTCGACACTCCCAGTGTTTGATTAAGTTGACTTGTGTGTCGGACTGATCATCTGTTGATTGCTTATGCCTGGCAGAAGAATAGTCAGTAAAAGAATCACATGGCTCAAAAGCACTGTCTCGTGTTGTTTAATAAATACAGTTTACTGTCACATTTAAATATCACTGCTCTCCATTCAGACACAAATATGAGGACACTAGAACACAACACATACAATGCCTTCTGTGAGATGGTGATGTCCACCTAAGTGTGAGTCATTAAACTAGGAGTAATTTGATATGAATCACCACCTTGATGGGCTACAACATCTAGAAGTTGTCATAAGTGTCTTTAAAGAGTGTGTGTGTGTGTGTGCGCGCACGCATTTTTGTGACATATCAGGACACAAATGTGTATAATGACATGGGTATGACATAGGTATTACAAAAAGAGGTGACTTATGAGGACATTCCCCATGTCCCCACTTTTCAAAAGGCTTATAAATCATACAGAATGAGTTTTTGTGAGAAAGTAAAAGTGTGCACAGTTTCCTGTGATGGGTAGGTTTAGGGGTAGGGGTAGTGTAGGGGGAGAGAAAATACAGTTTGTGCAGTATAAAAACCATTACGCCTATGGAATATCCCCACAATTCACAAAAACAAAAGTGTGTGTGTGTGTGTGTGAGAGAGATGAAATAATCCTCCTCAAATGAGGAATTTGACCATGAACACAGAAGTGGTGGTAGTGAAGGCCATGCTGAGAGCAGAGAAGTGACCCAGAGCCGAGTTACACAGGTCAGTAGAACAGCACGTCTTCGTCATCTGGTATATCTTTGTGCTTGAGTCAGACGGGAAATTCACCTGTTCAGTTGTATTGCATTTGGACACTTCGAGACATCCTTTCATCTTAATATCCACAAAACCAGCTGAAATTGAGATGCAAGAAAACATAGATTAAGCTTTAAAATATAATTTAAAAAATGTCTGCGAACACAAAAAATATATGCGAACATTAACAATTTTCTTCACCCTGGAAAGCGTAACAAGTAATTAAAATCACCAAAATAAAATGAATTATTCAATTTTAGTATATTAAATCTTACGATTTAAGGAGATGCAAAAAATAATGACTCTTTAATGAACATTTACGTTTTGTGTTACGTTGGTGTTCAACAGCTTTTGAACAGAATAAACTTACCAGCCTTCCCTAATCCACTGAAGCACTGCTGACCAGCATCACATGTCTTTTTGGTTGTGTAGCAAAGACTCCCGAGTCCCAGTTTACACTCATAACACTGCAGGGCCTGACCTGAGAGAGAGCAGATTCATGAAACATTTGAAATCTTTTTTAAAAGGCATATAAGTTTCTTCAGTATAAAAAGTAATAAACAGTTCTCCGAATCTCCTGTTTTACTGGAAAGGTAAGGTAAGAGCATTAATGCACCATTTTGCAGATTTGTTTCTGATCTAATCGTCAACATAAATAACATTTTCAGCATTTCTCAACCCTTTCTCTTCTCAGTATGTGCTCTAGCTCAGAGGAGTGCAAGTCATGTTTCTTTACTACAGTACACATATGTGCTAAACACAGGCAACAGAGGGATGAAGAATTCAACAAAACTTAAACATGTAGTTGACTGAAGCAAAGTTCATCTACAATAATAGTTCACCCAAATATGAAAAAAAAGGTTATTCCTTTTAAATGTCTCCTTTTGTAACCCATGGATTGATTGAGTAAATGTCAACAGAACTTTACATTCTTTAATATCTGAAACACATGGTACAAATATACCCTTTGTATTACACAAAGAGAGAGAGAAATCTACACAGGCGGGTTTCGGTTACACCCTGAATGGAGTTAATTATCTGAGTCATTAAATACTCTCAATCATCACTTTGTTACACAAACAGAGTGTGCTTTAGATTTTTTTTGGTTTTGTAAGATCAAACCAAGCATAGACCTGATTGTGACATGTCAGATAATTACTAAGTTCATCCCTCTTTTCTGTGAAATGTCTCTTTTCTTAATCCGCTAAACCTTGTTTTCTAAGCATATGATCATGTGATCTTCCTTAGAGCAGAATTTCTCACCGACAGTAGGGTGGGTGGAGGTTACAGTAAATATTCATTTGAAACGCTGTGAAATGTTGTTTGATACTTAGCAAAATAAATAGACACTTGGTTACCAGCATCAGGCACTATTTGTGAGTGGATTTTCATAGCAATGAGCAGAAGAAGTCCGGTTCACTAAATACAATGTATATTGCATGTATGAAGTATAGTGTTGCAAATATATGCTGAAAATGTAATATTTATGACTATATAATATGTTCATTAATATTCAATGTAACAAATTATTATGGAATAAAATACATTTTCTTCTCTTTGGTGATTGAATTGGAAAAGCGATCCAAACATTTTCTTGGTAATTATAAAGTTATTAATTATTAAGTTAAGCTAATTATTAAGTAACTATAATATTAATAAAAGGTCTTCTTTGTGATGTCTGAGCTGGATATTAGAGAGAGCAAACAACACAGCATCAATTTATGTATTGATAGTGTTCTGCAGTGTGACGCTAAACTCAATTAAAATGATAATATAGTTATTGTGAATGCAGGTTGTGACTTCATATGAATTAAGAAACTACATGTACTTTTAAAGGTGACCTATTATGCCCTTTTTGACAAGATGTAATTTAAGTCTCAGGTGTCCCCCGAATGTATCTGTGAAGTTTCAGCTCAAAATACCCCACAGATCATTTATTATAGCATTTGGGTGTCAGCAAAATAAAGCCGTTTTTGTGGGAGGGTTGCTTTAAATGCAAATGAGCTTGTGCTCCTTGCCCCCGAGCTCACTCTCATTCCAATACACTGAGGCATACATAATACAGAAATTCACACAGCAAATATAACTCGCAATATAACCGTTCATGATGTATGGCATCAAATGATGGACAAAACAGCGTGAGCGCATAAACAGCGCGCAAGTGAATTACAGCAGTGTGCGCACAGTGAAAAAGCTTCCACGTAAAATGTAAACTTGCAGAAATCTACTATAGTTATAATTAATATATCTGTTATATTATAACTTGTCTGAGATTTTGGAGTTATTTGCACAGCCATATCCAACACTGAAGCTAACCAAGGCTGAACCTGGTCAGTACCTGGATGGGAGACCTCCAGGGAAAACGTCTCGGTTACGTATGTAACCTTAGTTCCGTGAAAGGGAATGAGATGCTGCGTCGAAACGCTGTGGGAATGCCGCTACATGATTGCGTCTTGAAGTGCGTATAGAATCTGTCCAATGTCTTGACAGAACGCGTAGACGGGTGACGTCAGCGACCAGGAAACTATAGTTAACCCATTCAGCTGCGTTGAAACACTGTGGGAATACAATACCCACGCTGCTGTATGAGCAAGTTCTTGTCCGTACGAAATCATGAGCACAGATCAAGACAGAAGCACCTGCGCCCCTGGAGTGAGCCGAGGTGAAGTTCATAGAACCTCATAAATGTATGCGGTGAAGACCAGCCTTCCGTATCTCAAATATCCTGGAGTGAAACTCCTGACAATAAAGCCTTAGAGGCAGCCATACTCCAAGTGGAGTGGGCACGTACGGCTAAAGGTGAAGGCTGACCGGCCGACTCATAAGCAAGTGAGATTGCTCATTCTCTGCTTAGTTGCAGGACACCTCTTTCTAGGTGACCCAAAACAGATGAACAGTTGTTTAGATTTCCTCCACAGGACAGCTCTACATGTAGGGCCCTAACTGGGCAGAGCAGATACAGTTTCTCCAGGTATGACGTATGAAAGGGAGGACAGAAGGTGTGATAGGCCTTGCAGTATTAGTAAGGACCTTGGAAAAAAAAGTGATTTCAAGAACTGTTCTTGAGGAACCCAAAATGGTTGTTCTATGGAACTGCTATGAAATTCCCTGTTTGGAACTTTTATTTATATGAGGGCAGACTCAATTAATGTGTGCTGTGCATGTGATATGTTGGAGTTAGGGGTAGATTCATTTTTATTCCTTTTCAGTCACACTTTAGTCAAGAAAAGGAGTAGGCACCAAAACCAAAAATTAAAGTGAGATTACAAAATCTAACAGTATCCAAGTTTTAAAAGTATAAACTACAAAGAAACTATGTGCTCTTTTTTATATTCTCTCTGAAAAACACAAATGAACTTCCATTCTACTCTACAAAATATTAGCAGAGATATGACAGATACTTTTTCAGATTCAGAAATGTGGTCTATAGCCAAACTGATGGGTTCTTTAGTGTGCAAGTTTTCCTATGTAACTGGTTTGGTCTTTCTGCCTCAACTAACCTGTCTCTCTCATGAACACATCGACAAATGGGTAAGAATAATCCAAACCTCCCAATATAATGTTCTATTAACATGTTAGAAACTGCATTAACATAGCACTGATTATTGAGATAAGGGACAAAATGCCTGCTTTATGTTAAAAAAATAAATAAATTCATCATAATAAAAATACTTTAAAAGTTACATCTAAAGGAAATCTGGATGCTCAGGACATTCATTGCTTTTATTTTTAAATAATTTTGTTACTATTATTTAAATACATGCTCTATACTTGTAAAATACATGTAATTTACCTTGTCCTCAGCATGAGGACAAAACAAAATGTTTAAAAATGCAACAAATTTAAAAATATAAATTTTAATTGAAAGGTGGAGATCTGTAATATATCAAACAATACAAAAAGTCAGTCAACTCCTTTAGACGTCAACTCCATCAGGTTTTATGTCTGATGGTTGACAAGTGCTCTCAAAATGTCTAGATGATGTGATCTAATATGTTTTTTGCATATGGTGAATTCTTCTAATGTTGTTTCACAATTCTATTTACATTTACATTTTAAATTTGGCCCCAGCTTAACCTTTGTCAACTCTGTCAGTATTTAACACCATCAGGTGAAGGTTTATGTCAATTTTGAAAGAATTCAAAGACAATGAATTGAAAGAAATGTTTCAATTCATTGTGTTAAAATATTAAAACAACAACTGAACTACATGATATCATGTCTGATTTACCTAAGAACGATGATTATATGTTTAGTATTAAAAAGGTTAGAGAATTAAGAATTAATCTATTTTTAACTCCTTTACTGAACACCATTCTGTCATAATTGAAGACTTTATACTGCTGTTGCATGGATCAAATTCAATATGCTTTTTAATGTGTCGGATGGAACAAATTAAGTTATGAAGTGAATAAATGTAATTTTTTAGAGAAAAACATTGCAGCGGGGGAGAGCGTCAGGAGACGCGCGGTGGATGAGCGGGTTAAGCGCAAATAACAAACACCTGTCTCTTGTTACAGTAATTGGCGTGGAGAGAGTATTTAACGCCAGGAGAAACAGGAGACAGGTGTTTGTTATTTGCGCTTAACCCGCTCATCCACCGCGCGTCTCCTGACGCTCTCCCCCGCTGCAGCGTTCGCTGAACCACGCCCCCCTTGCCACAAACATTTTCAGAAAAACCTGTTCCCTTACATGGTTCATTAGCTGAGACCTTTGTCTACAAATATACCAGTTTAAAAATAATGATAGAAAAATAAATATAATTATATTAATACATAAAAAGTCATAAAAATCAAGAGTATTTCTTTGTGAAAGCTTGTTGTAGGCTCAAATCACTGAAAGCAATATCCCGGATGAGAATGACTCATAAACCACACTCTAAATTTATTATGTTTGTGATCACAGAAACCACAGCTGAATAGATGTGGAATTCATTCGCCACACAAAAAAACTGACCAGAAATATTCAAACAAATAATCTACTGCTGATTTATACAGTAAGCTATATATATATATATATATATATATATATATATATATATATATATATATATATATATATATATAAAAGCATCTTACCTGCTGCAAAATACAGAACGACTGCAAAGAACCCGAAAATGATTTTGTTCATCTTTCTTGCTGTAGCTGAGGTCAAGTAGAAGACCGTTAAACTCTAGTCAGACTGCTGTGAATAGCAGAGATCTGCTAGATTTATAGGTCCACACCCATGACACCATCCGTTACACTTCTGAATACAGTCCTGCGACATCTCAAGGGTGTGGTGTAAATTAATACAAAAAAATAATAGTGAGGACATTCCATAGGCGTAACGGTTTTTATACCATACAAACTGTACATTCTGTCCCCCTACACCTAAACCTGCCCATCACACAAAACTGTCTGCATTTTTACATTTTTAATAAAACTTTAGTGTGTTTTTAAAGCTATTTTAAATATGAGGACTCATGAAATGTCCACATTTCAAAATGTCATTCAAATGTCCCGCAAAAACATGCTCTCAATATAATTGTTTAAATTATCATTATTATTTTTTTAAGAAGCACCGGTCAGTACTGAAGCCTGCCATTTCAGTGAAACACGGAAGTCTATGTGGACCAAACTGTGAATCATTTCTCATTGCGTTCATGCAAAATGCATTCAATGGCCACAATTTTTTTTTTTTTTTTTTCAAAATTCATGAGCACTTTTGTCACTTTTGTCGTTCATACATACCCAGGGGCGTGTCTAGAGGGGTGGCACCAGCCCCCCCTGGAATATGATTGGCCATCCCTGGTGCCCCCCCAACATCATAGGACAATGCCCAACGCCACTGGATCAGAGTGCTGTCAATCACTCATTGGATCAGAGCGAAGCAGAATTGCAGTTCCCCGTGTTTTCAAACAGAAGGGGAGGGAGACGCCACGACATGGCACTGTTTATAGAAGATACACACTCAATTTTCTATTTTGAAATATCTCACTTTATTTTATTATTTAATCTGATTACTTTCGTGTGACTGCCCTGCTGAAAAATCCAACTAAAACCAGTCTAAGCTGGTTGGCTGGTTTCAGTTGGTCTCCCAGCCTGGCTTAGCTGGTCAAGCTGGTCTTCCAGCCTGGGATAGCTGGTGTTCAGATGGTTTTCAGGTGGTCTCCCAGCCTGGCCAATCTTGTGTTCAGCTGGTTTTAGCTGGTCTCCCAGCCTGGACTTAGCTGGTCAAGCTCATCTCCTAGCCTGGAACTAGCTGGTGTTCATCAGAGGGCTGTTTCATAAAAGATGCTAAGAAAAGCGAGGATTAAACTCCACAACCTGACTTGAATTAACCTAACAAATGAGCTGGGGCTAAAACGGTTTCATAAAAGGAAATTGAAGTTCACGCAGTACCACTAATTTGATCCAGGTTTCACCTAGTCAAGATAATTTCGCCTGCGCGCTTTTTTTAAACGGCCCTAGAGGTCGATCATGGATCAAATCGATCCACCATAGGAAACAGCAACATTTTGTGCTATTTTATGCGTTTGAGACATGGTGTTTTCCTCAGTGCATAACTTACTTTACACAAGTTTATTCTCCATCTGTAAATGTTAGAAAGTCATGATAATATTTCCATTTTGCTGCTAAACTTCACATTGAACGAGCGCTGCTGCGCGCTAAACAGACGGGACGCAATAGAAGCGCAATAATTCCAAAATATACATTTCGCTAAAATATTTGATGTTGGACATTAAATGTGCTTTATGTACAATTTTAAACCTACAAGTAAGTGTATTTTTATGACAGTAGCTGTAAATGGACTATTGTAATGGGGTAAATCAATATACTTTGGGACAATTACTGAGTTTAGATTCATATTTAGTCTGTGCATATTTATTTTAATTTTTAATTTTGTGATTTTAATTTTTGCTCTTCTAATAACCATAAAAAGTACTACAGCTGCCAAACAAAACCAGAGAGGAATGTATTCATATATTTTAAAACAATCTTAATTAAATATTGGGCACAAAACATTTAGCCAGTAAGAAAGGAAAACCTGTACGTTACACACACACACACACACACACACACACACACACACACACACACACACACTATATATATATAATTCAGGTTGATTGGGACACTTTTTCCCAGTCATTTCAATAGCAAAAGTGTCCCAAGCAACCTGAATTCAGTATATATATATATATATATATATATATATATATATATATATATATATATATATATATATATATATATATATATATATAAAGACCAGAGTATAGATTAAATATGGGCCTTGGAAAAGGCTAGCTGACTTTATTGTGCTTTGACTACAGTGGGTAGTTTCAGTGTGGACAACAACCATACATGTCACTTCTGCAGGCTGCATCTTACTCTGTCACTCTTTTCATAGCTTTTGCTGGCTCTGAGACACTCACTTGGTATTTCTCCTGTTCTTTGTCTAGCAAAAAAATCACTCATCACTTAATAAAAGATTAAAAATAAAGGCCTGATTGTTTCAGGGGTCTTGTCACAGGTCTATTGACTTTGAATTTCTGTGTTACTTTTGCTATAGTTTCACACTTAAAACAATGATTTGGTAATCCTCTTGTCCTCTTTTGTGCTAAGAAATAAGTCTCCTGACAGTTCTCTCCCAAGTGCTTCCATTGTTGTCAGTATTGCAGTGGGTACGGAAAGTATTCAGACCCCTTAAATTTTTCACTCTTTGTTATATTGCAGCCATTTGCTAAAATCATTTAAGTTCATTTTTTTTCCTCATTAATGTACACACAGCACCCCATATTGACAGAAAAACACAGAATTGTTGACATTTTTGCAGATTTATTAAAAAAGAAAAACTGAAATATCACATGGTCCTAAGTATTCAGACCCTTTGCTGTGACACTCATATATTTAACTCAGGTGCTGTCCATTTCTTCTGATCATCCTTGAGATGGTTCTACACCTTCATTTGAGTCCAGCTGTGTTTGATTATACTGATTGGACTTGATTAGGAAAGCCACACACCTGTCTATATAAGACCTTACAGCTCACAGTGCATGTCAGAGCAAATGAGAATCATGAGGTCAAAGGAACTGCCTGAAGAGCTCAGAGACAGAATTGTGGCAAGGCACAGATCTGACCAAGGTTACAAAAAAATTTCTGCTAGACTTAAGGTTCCTAAGAGCACAGTGGCCTCCATAATCCTTAAATGGAAGACGTTTGGGACGACCAGAACCCTTCCTAGAGCTGGCCGTCCGGCCAAACTGAGCTATCGGGGGAGAAGAGCCTTGGTGAGAGAGGTAAAGAAGAACCCAAAGATCACTGTGGCTGAGCTCCAGAGATGCAGTCGGGAGATGAGAGAAAGTTGTAGAAAGTCAGCCATCACTGCAGCCCTCCACCAGTCTGGGCTTTATGGCAGAGTGGCCCGACGGAAGCCTCTCCTCAGTGCAAGACACATGAAAGCCCGCATGGAGTTTGCCAAGATGGTGAGAAATAAGATTCTCTGGTCTGATGAGACCAAGATAGAACTTTTTGGCCTTAATTCTAAGCGGTATGTGTGGAGAAAACCAGGCACTGCTCATCACCTGTCCAATACAGTCCCAACAGTGAAGCATGGTGGTGGCAGCATCATGCTGTGGGGGTGTTTTTCAGCTGCAGGGACAGGACGACTGGTTGAGAATGATTCAGTGGGCTACATAACACTTAATTTTTAAGAAATTACTTCTCTTTAAATGTTTTGGTCCATCATACTTACCTTTTAATAATAATAAAAAAAGTCTTAAATTTACACCATTTTTTATTTTATTTTTTTTATTTAGCACTACTTAGTAAATGTGTGTGTGTGTGTGTGTGTGTGTGTATATATATATGTATGTGTGTGTGTGTGTGTGTGTGTGTGTGTGTGTGTGTATGAAGACCTATATATATATATATATATATATATATATATATATATATATGTTAATATATGTTAATATATGTTAATAAAGTCAAATAATTGTATGTGAGAGAGTCAGTTGTAATATCATTGCGTTCCTATTGGTCAGTGTTAGAGGAGCTCAGCTTAGCCTGACAGTTAGCCTACTCCGGACCAGGGTATAAGTTACCAGAGTAACTGAGTTTAACTAATTTAAGTTTGTTTTATGAAACAGAATTCGCTGACAACAAGTCTGACTAAGTAAAATAAGCCTGGCTTGTTTTCTAATCTTGTTTTATGAAACGGCCCTCAGAAGGATCTCAAGGTCTGTTTATATATGGATGTCAGCAGATGCTCCAAACAATGTTGTCAGGAAATTAGACAAGATTCTTTGATTTTATTTGGAGGAAGAAAATACACTATTTACTGAAAGATATTCTAAACAATAATAGAGACTTTGGTGGCCTTGACGTTTTAAATTTTACAGATCCTAATAATGTGTTTAAGATAAAATAGATAATTGGATTTATTAAAAATAAAGATGCATGGAATGTTTTCATATTTAAGTCTTTGGGTGGCATTCATTTTCTTTTAAAATGTATTTTTTTGGTCGAAAAAATCCCAGTTAAACCAGCAAACTTTCATAAGCAGGCACTGCTGGCTTGGCAATTAATCTATAAAAATAACTGTTTCACCGCATCAATACTTCATATGGAATAATAAAGACATCTTGTACAAAAAGAAGTCAATCTTTAATCAGAAATGGGATGTTGGATGGAATTCTTACTGTTAGTCAATTGCTTAATGAACAAGGTTTACTTTTAACATATTCTGAATTTATCAATAGATTTATGATTCTTGTGAGGCCAAAAGAATATGCTATTATCTTTGATGCAATCCCTGACAGAGTTGTTACGAAATCCTGGATTCTATCCTATAAATGTTGATCGTCAAACCAGTTTTTGCAGTGATACAATATTTATTGAAGATATTAATATAGTAATAGATAAATGCAGTAACAATATATATATATATATATATATATAAAAAAACTATTTGCCTTGTTCAACAGTGTTTTGATCTACTAAATATGAAAATATTAACTGGAAAAGAGTATGGTAATAACAAATACTTTTTTTTTTTTTAATTAATAATAAAATTAGAGAAGTGCCCTATAAAATTGTACACAGAATTTACCCTGTCAAGGAGTTGCTTGAACATTTCCATTTGAATATTGAAAACTGATGCGAATTTTGTGGCAATGCCAAAGAATCAGTGACTCATCTTTTTTTAATTGTATATATTTAAAAAAAAATGTGTTGGTTGGATGTAATTTATTAACTTAATTTATTAATTTAATTTATTAGATCGTGTATACAAATAGATCTGTATGATGTGGTCTTTTTTTATTTATTTTTTATTCCAAATGCACCATGTGCTTCTTTATACAACTTTTTATTTTACTTGGAAAATATCACATTCATAGTTAGCACTTAATATTTCTGTATATGGCCAAATCATTCACAAAATCATACATAAAGGAATGTTTACGCTCAGGCTCGAAGCGTCTAAGCCAATAAGATTTGCTGAATTATCAACCAATGAAATTGTGCCCCGCCCCTTCGTCCAGACCGCTTGGAATCGTGAATCGTGGAACGCGTTATTGTGACGTCACAGTGCGCGCAGCCGCTTCATAAATCGAGTCAGTCGAAACTCTTTGTCGGAGTTTAAAGCTGCTCTTTGGTCTCTTGCGATCGATCTGTAGTACTGAGTGTTACAAGTCTACCGCTAGAACCAACAGGCAAATACAGTGTTCACAGCTCGTTGAGATGGAGCATCTGGCGACTGTTACATTGGACACTATGTTTGCCAACTTTCCACTGGAGCTGGAAAGCTGCAGCAGCTTGGACTCATTCGAGGACGCTCAAGTTGAGCCGCTGAGTGGCGCTGTGAAGCCGGCTGACAGAAAGGCCTGCAGTAGCAGCTGCCAACAGCTCCCGACAGAGGCGCCTCGACCACCGGCTGTCCCTACAGTCGCCTGGGAGGACGATTCAACAGGTAACTGATAACGTTAATAAGTCAAACTGCAGGAGACAATTACTTTGTGACTTCTATGTAACAGCATCAGCACTGTGTTTTTAACTTTTCAAGTGTTCTTGGAAATTTGCTGAGCACAGAAACAATGCAAAACCTGCTAATTATTCACATGAACTCGCTGCATTAGGACAGTTTTACTCGTGAATCATGTAGCTGTAATCTGTGCTGATAAAAACAATGTTTCTAATCAACATTCATTCATATACTCTATATTGTGTATTTTTTTTAAAAAATATATTTTTTGCATGTTGTTATTTCCTGTTTACTTCTTCTATTTTATTATCTGTGTCTTGTCACTGTCATTCTGTCTCTCATGTGTAAACATACCTGGCAATAAAGCTCTTTCTCATTCTGATTGTTTGCAGAAAAGCGCACACAAGGGAGGAAGTCTAAGAAAGAATCCATCCAAACCCAGGAAGAAACCCAAGTGTGTGCTTTTGTGCCTGAGGATCCATCGCAGGAGCTTCCACACACATCCAGAGTGGATCCGACAGGCACAGATCCGCGGGAGTCTGAGCCAACAGACAGTGAGTCTCCAGATATTACCACTCTGATTCATGTCTATGTCAGCCTGATGTTCCTGGGTTTAGTTTTCATTTTTCCTCGTCTTCTGCTGGTTCCTCACCTGAAAGACCACCAAAAGATCTGTAAGGTCATTTTTTTAGCGTGTGGAAAAAGCGCCAATTACTAAAAACTAAACTAGCCAATCAGATTTCTCTTTACCAATCTCACACCCATACACACACAAACACATTTGACTTCACAACACACAAACGCACACCTTTATTTATTCTCATTCCCTCTTGCTTTCTTAGTATGTCATGAGTGCACACAGATTAATAACCAATTTGGGGAAAAAACTGGCATTAGGTTAGTGCCCTTTATGGTACACACAATTAGGATAATTACGGTGTGACTTCAATGTGAAACAGCATCAGCACTGAGTTTGTCATTTTTCTAGTGTTGTTGGAAATTGGCCCAGAAACTCTCATGAACTCGCAACATAAAGCAGCTCTACATTAGGACAGTTTTACTAGTGAATCATTCAGCTGTAATCTGTGCTGATAAAAACAGATGTTTCTAATCAATATTCATACATGTACTATCTATTTTTGTCTATTGTGTATTTTTTTTTAAATATATTTTTTGCATGTTGTTATTTCTTATTTACTTATTCTATTTTTATTATTTGTCTTGTCACTGTCATTCTGTCTCTCATGTGTAAACATACCTGGCAATAAAGCTCTTTCTCACTCTGATTGTTTGCAGAAAAGCGCACAAAATGGAGGAAATTCCTTGCTGGCCTCCGGAGAGCGTGGAAGTCGATAAAAGGATCCTTCCAAACCCAGGAAGAAACCCAAGTGTGTGCTTTTGTGCCTGAGGATCCATCGCAGGAGCTTCCACACACATCCGGCGTGGATCCGACAGGCACAGATCCGCAGGAGTCTGAGCCAACAGACAGTGAGTCTCCAGATATTACCACTCTGATTCATGTCTATGTCAGCCTGATGTTTCTGGGTTTAGTTTTCATTTTTCCTCGTCTTCTGCTGATCTGCACAGGTGTATTTCGTCACAAGCAGATGCTGCTGGAGTTCATTCTCATGCTGTATATTAACATGTTGTTGTGCATTTTTCAGGATCCTTTGAATCTCTTTATGATGTGGTAAAGAAACTGAAGTCGAGACGTGGTGTCAGTTATCATCTAGGATTTCGAAACTCCGATGACAAACGAGTATGTTGCCCTTTCTGTAGACACATATATATTCATATATTCTGTATATTTCTGTCTTTACTCTTTCAGTCCTGATGAAAACATCAGTGTTTACAGTTTTGATCAAAAAGGTACAGACTGTTAGATTAGATGTACACAATCAAAAATAAATCAGTTTACAAAAATGTTCTTCATTTTTCAGGTATTGATCAAATTTATTAAGAAGAACCGGCCTGAGAAACTAGTGGAATTGGTAAGTTGAAAAGACTTTATTCTTCATAAAATGTTTTATTAAATTCTAATTTGGTAATTGATTAAAGTTTGTATGTGGACAGAGTAAGATATAATTGAAATAGCCTAGAAACATCAGTTGTAAAGTACATTGCTTTCATCTTCGGCAGCCCTAGAGTGGAAAATGAAGTGTACCGGGCCTTTAGTTAGGAGATTTGAGATCGGTAAGGAGTTAACTAAGCTTTTGTCAATCTCTTTTCTTTAGCCTGGGTATTCCAACCCTTTAAGTCAAGAGGCAGCTGCAATGTTGATGGTGCAAAAGCCTCCAACTAGCGAGCATCTCGTACAACTATATGATCACTTTGTCATGGAAGATCAAGACATCTTGATTATGGAGTATCCACGTTCCTACATCAGCCTGTTTGATTATGTCCAACGAAACAGCAGTAACCTGACCGAAACCGAGGTGAAACTCATCATTCAGGGGCTCATTGTTGCTCTTCATCACTGCATGAGTCGTGGTGTTTATCGTCGCACGCATATGAAAAACATCCTTGTCCACACAAAAACCCTGCATGTAAAGCTGATGGACTTTGGAGGCGCGCTGCTCGTCGAAGAAAGACGTGAGTCGGCTTTTTAAGCACAGTTCACTGATGACTTATTTACTACAGTTCACTGATGGTGTTTTACTGAACACTGAGCCATGTGTTGCTTACAGGAGATGCTGAACCTCTATTAATCAGTGCAATCAGAAAATATGCTGAATGGGCAACAACTGAGGACTTACGCATACTGCTGGATCTGATGGTCCCGAGAATAAGTCGTTGCTTTTGGATGAGACCACGCGTGTCCAAAGGTGAGACCAATAACTAGTGTGAAAAACATATAAAGCCCTGACATGAGTGACCGTAAAATTATCAGTGGGCATCCAGAGAAAGTCATAGTAACAAATGCAGTGTATTTCATGGTAACATTACCTTACATGAACTACATATCTCAATCAAACATAATCAGATCTCTTATAAAAAATGTTTACAGAATGCCTGGATCTTCTTGAGCACCTTCATGATGTAAAGTCACGGATGACGTTACAGGCTATGTTGAAGCATGACTGGTTTAAAAGAAAAACTGAAGCATAAGAAAAGTAAGTTAATTTTATTTTTTTTGACAGATTAAGGCCGCCTTGGCACCTCTTGACCATAATTAATATCATGCTCTCATTATTTGCCAGGTTCCCCTGCATTGGCAGCTCAGGGCCTATAGTTCAGCTGTATGGGTCATCAGCCGGGGACGGTTCACGCTTTAACCCTGGAGCGTGGATAAGACCACGTGTGTCCAAAGGTGAGACCAACAACAGGTACAAAATGGAAATGACATTGCTTGAAAAACATATAAAGCTCTGACATGAGTGACAGTAAAATTGTTTGTGTCAAACCTTGATGAGTGTAAAGAGATGGAGAGATGTTTTTTTGATAGATTCAGGCCTTCTTGCCACCTCTTGACCTTAATATCATGCTCTCATTATTTGGCAGGTTCCCCTGCATTGGCAGCTCAGGGCCTATAGCTCAGCTGCGGGGTCATCAGACTGGGACCCCGGGGACGGTTTACGGCTTTAACCCCGGGACGTTCCCCTTTCACCCCTGCATGATGACACTGATGGCAACTGTCCTCTACTTGTGAAACTGTTTGTGTGCCACCAAGCCTACTCAGAACATTATCACGTCCCACTGATAGCGGCCTTGTGCGAGCCCCACCTTGCAGCCTGACAGGAAGTGCTGGAGGCTTACATTTGGACTCCGTTCTTCCAGGCCAGACCACCATGTTTCAGACAAGTGTCGTGTCAAGCCCAGCCATTTTCCTGAATTACTGTGGACAGTGGATTTCACACAACTTCAGTGTCACACAATTTAACGCCACACCTTGTACTTGCCTGGAAGCTGGCTTTAATCAATCCTTCCTTAGTGAAAAAATAGCACACTTAAGCACCATTTATTCAAATGTAATTTAGTGTAACTAAATGTATTTGTGGCACACTGTAAATTGTTATACTTAAAGTCTGTTCAAGTGGATCAACTCATTTTGTACTAAATGCATTTTAGTTGTCCAAAAGCAGTGCTGAAGTTCAGGTTGTATTAATTGTAAACTTGAAGTGTGCTAATGGCATCATTATTGTGTGATTCTAATACATTAAAGTGATCTTTAAAAATAATGGCACAGCTTAGGAATTTGCCTTTTACTGGTATTTTACAGACACCCCCTAGTATACCTGTAAAGCTCACTTATCTAGAGATCAGAGAGACATTGGGAACAGATATATGTACACACATGGATTCAAACCCGGGTCGCTGCCACACAAGCGCGCTCGCTTTACCAGTTGCACCACCAAGCAGATTTACACAATGCAAAACTCGGGTTACTTTGTGTTTTTTCTATATTCTTATGTGTAACACTATAAGCAAACATTCCAAAAAATGCTTAAAACTTTAAAAAAGTCCTATTTCATCTTTAATCATTGGTTAACTAATTTAGATGGAAAATGTTTTTTTAGACATTCACCTCAATAGCAATACATTTTAGAGTTTACAGAGTAAACTAGAATTGTCTTGCTTAAACGAATTCAAGAGAAAAACCATGACGGTTAATCGCTACAAAAAACAATTATTCTGATTTTAAACAAAAGCCAGATTCATTATTATTATTATTATTATTATTATTATGGTAACACTTTACAATAAGGTTCATTAGTAACATTAGTTAACATGAACTAATGATGAACTGCACTTATACAGCATTTATTAATCTTTGTTAATGTTAATTTCAGCATTTGCTAATACATTATTAAAATGAAGAGTTGTATTTGTTAACATTAGATAATATGCTGTGAATTAACATGAACAAACTAAGAACAGCTATATTTTTATTAACTAATGTTAACAAAGACTAAAATACAGTTACAAATGTATTGCTCATGGTTAGTTCATGTTAGTTAATACATTAACTAATGAACCTTATTGTAAAGTGTTACCATTATTGTTATTGTACGATTGCTATCTGCATAAACATTTGCATATTTTATTAAACCTGTAAAAACTCTGCTATTATTACAAATGAATGTGATTCTGCTGTTTAATCAATGGAGACTGACTGAAGTGCTTATGCAAATACAGTAGTCAACATTTGAAGTGGATCAAAACCTT